>NW_028262354.1:0-2500 GCF_047370975.1 Nipponia nippon
TTTAACTTTAACTTTAATTTTAATTTTAATTTCTAATTGCTTTAATTTTAATTTTAATTCTTTAATTTTTTAATTCTGACCTTAATTTTAATTTTAATTCTTTAATTTTAATTTTTTAATTTTAATTTTAATTTTAATTCTTTAATTTCTTAATTTTAATTTTAATTTCTTAATTTTAATTTTAATTCCTAATTCCTAATTTTAATTTTAATTTTAGTTTTTTAATTTTTAATTTTTTAATTTAATTTAATTTTCATTTTAATTTTTTAATTTTAATTCCTTTAATTCTTTAATTTTAACTTCTTAATTTTAATTTTAATTTTAATCTTTTTTAATTTTTAATTTTAATTTTAATTTTAATTTTTTAATTCTAATTTTTTAATTCTTTTAATTTTAATTTTAACCTTAACCCTAACTCAACCTTTAACCTTTTCAATTTCTAACTCCTAACCCTAACCTAACTCCTAATTCCTAACCCTAACCTTAACCTAACTTAACTCTAACTCCTAACTCCTAACTCCTAACCCTAACCCTAACCCTAACCCTAACTCCTAACCCTAACCCTAACCCTAACCCTAACCCTAACCCCAACCCTAACCCTAACCCTAACCCTAACCCTAACCCTAACCCTAACCCTAACCCTAACCCTAACCCTAACCCTAACCCTAACCCTAACCCTAACCCTAACCCCAACCTAACCCTAACCCTAACCAATCCCTAACCCTAACCCTAACCCTAACCCTAACCCTAACCCTAACCCTAACCCTGACCCCAACCCTAACCCTAACCCTAACCCCAACCTGAACTCCCAACCCTAACCCTAACCCCAACCCTAACCCCAACCTCAACCCAACCCTAACCCTAACCCCAACCCTAACCCTAACCCTAACCCTAACCCTAACCCCAACCCTAACCCTAACCCTAACCTCAACCCTAACCCTAACCCTAACCCTAACCCTAACCCTAACCCTAACCCTAACCCTAACCCTAACCCCAACCCTAACCTCAACCCCAACCCTAACCCCAATTTAATTTTTTAATTTTAATTTTAATTTTAATTTTAATTTAATTTTAATTCTTTAATTTTTTAATTTTTAATTTTAATTTTAATTTTAATTTAATTTTAATTTTAATTTTAATTTTAATTTTTTAATTCTTTAATTTTTAATTTTAATTTTAATTTTAATTTTAATTTTATTAATTTTAATTTTTAATTTTAATTTTAATTTTTAATTTTAATTTTAATTTTAATTTTTTAATTTTTTAATTTCTAATTTAATTTTTTAATTTTAATTTTTTAATTTCTTAATTTTAATTTTAATTAATTTTAATTTTTTAATTTTTTAATTTTAATTTTTAATTTTTTTAATTTTTTAATTCTTTAATTTTTTTAATTTTTAATTTTTTAATTTTTTAATTTTTTTAATTTTAATTTTAATTTTTTAATTTTTTAATTTTTAATTTTTTAATTCTTACCTTAATTAATTCTTAATTTTAATTTTTTAATTTTTAATTCTTTAATTTTTAATTTTAATTTTTTAATTTTAATTTTAATTTTAGATTTTAATTTTAATTCTTTAATTTTTTAATTTTTAATTTTAACTTTTAATTTTTTAATTTTTAATTTTAATTTTTTAATTTTAATTTTTTAATTTTAATTTTAATTTTTAATTTTTTAATTTTTAATTCTCTTAATTCTTCTTAATTTTAATTTTAATTTTAATTTTTTTAATTTTAATTTTAATTTTAATTTTTTAATTTTAATTTTTTAATTCTCTTAATTTTTTAATTTTAATTTTAATTTTAATTCTTTTAATTTTTAATTAATTTTAATTCTTTAATTTTTTAATTTCTTTAATTTTTTTAATTTTAATTTTAATTTTATATTTTAATTTTGGTTCTCTTTAATTTTAATTTTAATTTTAATTTTAATTTTTAATTTTTTTGTCTTAATTTTTAATTTTAATTTTAATTTTTTAAATTTTAATTTTTTAATTTAATTTTTTAATTCTTTAATTTTTTAATTTTAATTTTTAATTTTAATTTTAATTTTAATTTTAATTTAATCTTAATTTTTTAATTTTAATTCTTTAATTCTCTTAATTTTTTAATTTTTAATTTTAATTTTAATTTTAATTCTTAATTTTAATTTTAATTTTAATTTCTGATCTCTTTAATTTTTTAATTTTAATTTTAATTTTAATTTTAATTTTAATTTTTTAATTTTAATTTTAATTTTAATTCTTTAATTTTTTAATTTTAATTTTAATTTTTTGAATTTTAATTTTTTAATTCTTAATTTTTTAATTTTTTAATTTTAATTTTAATTTTAATTCTTCTTAATTTTTTAATTTTCTTTAATTCTTTAATTTTAATTTTAATTTCTTAATTTTTTAATTTTAATTTTAATTTTTTAATTCTTTAATTCTTTTAATACTTTAATTCTTTAATTTTAATTTCTTAATTTTAATTTTAATTTCTTAATTTTAATTTTTTAATT